>NC_062518.1:44702486-44744986 GCF_022655615.1 Tachysurus fulvidraco
TGTTGCACGAGCCGTATCCAGCCTTGACGTGGCACATTCGTTTAGACGACCGCCGGGAATTTGGGGCGTGCTTTCGTGGAAGAGATATTAGAAAGGGGGAAAAAAGAACGTCCAAGAGGCAGTGAGGAAAGAGGATAGGAGAGAAGAAGAGACGAGACGAGAAGAGAGGGAGGGACCCAAGGTTCCATATATGGGATAGATGTTCCGGGGTCCTCCAAAGAGCCAGACTATGTTTTGCAGAGTGGATTACAGAGAGTCAATCCCAAGAGCTCAAGTCCCAGATCTCTTTCATCTCAGAGGTCTGGATACCTTCAGCCTGAGCTTAGAGGAGTTTCTAGTGGCTTCTCTGGTGTTCCTGTGTCCAGCCTCGGCGCTCGTCCTCTGCCTGCACTCTTTCTCCTCCTCTCGCACGTTCCTTCTGCTGTTAAGTACTACCAGATGTTTAGCCTTAATGCCAGGCTGTCATTTAATCTCCCAGCCTTTCTCTCACTCTCTCTTCGTTCTCCTCAAGAATGAAAACACTCGAGGCAGGAAGTGGGGCCCTCTGGAATGGAGGGGAAATATTTAAGAAATAAATAAAGAGGGTGGAGGAGACTTTCTGAACTGCACAGCATCATTAATATTTACATGTAGACCTATTGAACTCTGATCTGTACAGCCTCACCTATTTGCTGCGATACTTTCTTCACCTCCATCCTCATAAGCACAGTTAAAACAGAAGGCTTAACCTGAGCCTTCAAATACATGGAGAGGAAATAATGGTGTTCTTAAACCGCAGCATGTTTTAATGCCTTCCATATGTGCTACTTCTCTTTGTCAGTTCCCATGCCTTTTATCTCTGTGCCATAGCTCACCCTTTGCTTCTCTTGTTTTCATTTCATTCCTATTGTACAACTCTATCTTTAGTTCTCCTACGGTGTCTGTGTAGACTAAATGGGACAAAAGTATGTTCACCCCTCACACCCATATGTGGTTCTTCCCCAAACTGTATTCACCAAGATGGAAGCATGCGATTATATAGAAAGTCTTTGTATGCTGTTGCACAATTCTTGTAAGCTCTGTGAACACATGGTGTGGAGTTGAAGTACTAGAGCCCTGAACACTTTTGGGAGGAACTGTAACACTGACTTTGTGCCTGAGCTCACTAATACACTTGTAGCTGAATGGCTATAATCCACTCCAGAATAGTGGGTGCTAATATAACAACAAAGAAATAGGGAATTTACCCGGAATGGTATATGAAAGTAATCATATGTTCTCCATGATCCGTTTGTCCGCAAACTATGACTGACATTTAAATTTAACAAAAGGTTAATAACTGACAGACCAAACTATTCAATCAATTAACCAAACAATCATGGTTACTTCTATGGAACAGTCTCACAGGCCCCTAGTTAAGAAGTGAGAGATTTTTAATCAGGACCCGCTCATGGATTCTATATCAGAACCCCCATCATTACCTCCATCACATTCTCTCAAGAAGGCATTTCAGCACTCAGCTAAGTGAACAACTCTAAGAAGAACTACTGATCTGCCAATGTTGGCTCCTTGAACAAGGCCCTTGACCCTTTCTGTTCCTGGGTACTGTATCATGGCTGACCCTGTGCTCTGACCCCAACTTACTAATGAGCTGGAATATCTGAGAAAAAAAAATTGACTGTTCTAATTCATATGTGAAAAAAGCTTCTTCTTCATTTGTAGAATTTTATCTCATCTTTTTAGTTGGTGCTTAAACAGAAGGGATTATCATAGTTCATATTGTTAAGATATTGGCTTTACTGACTGAAAGGTTGGGAGTTCAAATCCTGCTGCTGCTTACAGTATCCCTAACAGAGATAAATGGGATAAAGGTAAGCCACTGTAGATAAGGACGACTGCCAAATGGCCTAAAAGCAAAAACTAAGTATTTAAGCGTAATTGAGATCTTTTCACATTTAAAACAGATGTATTGCATTTCAGAATCTGAAACACAAAATCATCACTTTCATGAGTTGTGTCTTATTTATAACTGAGAGTTAAAGCATTTGAAGGTAAATGTCATAATTTGATTGAAATTCAGCCTTTAATTCTTGAAAACTATAAACTTTTTTTTTTAAACTAGAGACATTAAGGGCTTTCTATTAGACGTCTTCATATTGCAGTATTGCAGGTGGACATTTACATCAACTGTAATAATGCTTCCCAATATTTATGCCCCTGTGTTTTTCCAGCAGTCTTCTCCATGCTAGTAGTTTTATCCAGAGCGATCATGCCTTCGGGTTTTCATTCCAGACTGATACCGTAGGAGAAACACCTGGTAGTCGTTAGTTGACTCAGAACAATTGATTAAATGAGTGAAATCAGGTGTGACTCCTGATTGGCTGGAATGAAAACCTGCAGCTACACTGAGTCTGGGGAATAAATCAGAAACATCTGTTTCAGACGTCTAATTTAGATCAGGAAATTAACTTGGATCAGGAAAGTCCCTTTCTGAGATTAAAAAAAGTACAAGTCAGACATTTCCTTTTAATTTCAGCAGAGTTCTTTTTATCCAATTATTAAAAAAAGATATATAAAATTGATTCACGTTATTTGTGAACTTTTCACAATAGTAAAAGAATTACACTGTGTTGGATCATAGAAAGAAACTTTACCTGAGTATTCACAAATAGAAAGTTAGAAATCTACACCAAACTGTTACCTTATTGTGTTTTTGCTCCTTGACAAAAAAATTGCTGTCTCATCCCCTGAATTTCCGATAATTACAGCAGGTGTCCTTATTTTAGGCTTGTCTTAAAGGATCTTTTTCCTGAGGTGTGTATGTGTGTAACCGCTATATCCTAACACCTAAAATCAGCTCATAAAACAGCACATGTTTGATATTATTTACTCAACATCTTGAGGAAAAGACACACAAAAGTCTTGACATCCTACCTAAAGGACAGAACTGTCACTCACTATGTCAAATTTCTTCACAGGAAATTGTGTAATATTCCAGGTTCTGGGAAAATTGTGTCAAATCTGTGGTCATTTTTTCTTAGCAATCGTCTCATGTAGCACAAATGGAATCAGGATTATTGTAAAGCCTGTCAGTGTGGTTCTTGCTGAGGTTTCTGGTTTTTATTCTGCAGGAGAAAGAAAAGAAGTACATGCTGCCTCTGGACAACCTGAAGGTCAGGGATGTGGAAAAGGGCTTCATGTCCAGCAAGCACATGTTTGCCATCTTCAATACTGAGCAACGGTACAGAGCCAACACTAACCCCTAACCCTATCCCCTAACCCTAAAATATAGCCTGCTAGATTTTTATTAGCAAATGAAAGACTTTTTTTTGTTGATATTGGTAAAAAAAAAAAAAAAAAAACAATTAACTCATGTAAAAGGTCAATTCTTATTGTTTTGCTGGGAGTTTGTTAAAAAAAACCATATATATATATATATATATATATATATATATATATATATATATATATATATATATATATATATATATATATATATAATGGATTAAGTAATCGCTAGCAAATATTGGATGTTCTTACTGAATGTTTGCAGATATGAGTCATGTTATGAGATCTGCTGTTAGCCTTGGGTCAGTTTATTTGACCAATCTCTGTTTTTCAGAAATGTCTTCAAGGACAATCGCTTCCTAGAGCTGGCTTGCAACACGCAGGAAGAAGTGGACAGCTGGAGAGCGTCCCTGCTCCGTGCTGGTGTTTACCCCGAGAAAACTTCGGTCAGTGACCGCTAGTGATGCGCAGGTGTAGAAGCAACAGAGCTCATGCAGCTCCTTAACCTTCCACAGCCAACGAGATTAGGTCATCAAAATTTAATACAGCACAATGTACTCCATCACCTGCTTTCAGTTATTCCCTTACTTTTAATGAGCATGTTTGGAAACAGTGATGTGTGGGCCAGGGGGTGGGTGGGTGGTGGTGGTGGTGGTGGGGGTTAAATTCCTAAGGAGAAATGCTGGCAAGTTCCAGTTATTCTCCTATCCTAAAAGCACTCTACTCCCTTTTTGTTTCACACATCTTACTTTCTTCTACTTCTTAGGTGGATAGTGAGAGCTCTGGTACCACAGAGAACTTCTCCATGGATCCTCAGCTGGAGAGGAAGGTGGAGACTATCCGGAACCTGGTGGACTCCTACATGGCCATCGTCAACAAGTGCATCCGGGACCTCATGCCCAAGACCATCATGCACCTTATGATCAATAATGTAAGAGCCTTTCATTTATACTGTAAAGCAATTTTGGGGAAGTTCTTGTGCTGTAATGTTTAAATATGGAATAATAAGCAGAGATTTGAAGGACAAAGGTAAAAGTTAGGTCCAAAGTCTTGAATCTAAATCGAAGTAAGTACTACAGATTGTGAGTATGCTTATGAAAATACTTTAATATATTAAGTTAGTAAATATATTAATTGTAGCTGAATGTTGTTCTTTAAGAATAAATAACCGTGCTACTGGAACCTGGAGAACTTCTACTGAATCATCATTAACAACTGCATGTCCAGGACCATCATGAACCTTATAATCAATAATGTACAGTAATATCCTTTTAGAAACTGCAGTGTGTGTGGCAGCAGCAGGAAATTGTGTAATGTGTTAAACCCTTTTTACCAGTATGCTGGTGTTCAAAATTGGATTTCAATCAGTACTGTATGAACGGTTATCTGGTCATGGCTCTGTTATAAAAAATGAGTCAGGTGAGATGTTTTTTTTATTAATTTATTTTATTTTAGTTGTTGAAGACCATATTTTAGCTGCTTTTGAACAAGCACTTTGGGCAAGATACCATGAGCCTAAAACACTGTTCAAAGTCTGTTCACTGAACTCTGTTAACTGTTCACTTTCATATGAGCCTCATATTAACCACCACTGTGTAGTAAGACATAAAAAGATTCAGTGATCAAGTTAATGTCTGGGCTGGAAAAATGTAACCAGATGCTCGAAATGAAGAAAGTACAGTAGTCACTTTGAGAGATTTTTCTGAGAGCATGTAGAAAACTGAATCTTTTTGGCAGGTGAAAGAGTTCATCAATGCAGAGCTGCTGGCTCAGTTGTACTCGGCTGGGGACCAGAACACGCTGATGGATGAGTCTCAGGAGCAGGTGCAACGCAGGGATGAGGTGTTGCGGACCCACCACGCGCTGAAGGAGGCACTAGCCATCATCGGAGACATCTCCACCAGCACTATCACCACTCCTCTGCCTCCTCCTGTGGACAACTCCTGGCTTCAGCCTGGTTCTGGAGGCTCCCGCAGGTGACACCACTGCTCCACCAGTCTTCCACGTATAAGGATTAGGGTTTACCAAAGTTAGGATTTTGTTGATGTTTTTTGCATTAACCTTCCAACAAGCCAAAATCTGATTATGTTTTACAGAATGGATGGTTATTGACTTCTGCCTTAAGAAAGCAGTTTTAATTAGAGGGAAAAGTAATGCTCAGTGAAAACCATAAAAATATTGACAGCGTCATTGCAGTACCAATATGGCACACTAGGGGCTGCAATTCACAGACCATATATTTTACAATAATAGCAAACTAATTGTGAAGTTTTTTGGTATTTAAATAAATACCACGAAAGACTTTACAGTCTTGCCAGGATTTATTTATGTGTGATTTTTGCAGCCAAAAATGCCTGAAGTTTGAGTTTTGCTGTACTTTTTTCTTGCAATGTTTGCAAAAAGACAGCTTTTAAAAAAAATTGCAATATCCTCCCCCTGAAAGATCACAGAATTTGTTTGATTTTGTGTTAATTTGTGTAACAAAAATCACAAAATCTTGGAGAAACAGCCTTCAGCTACATTGAGTAAATTCCAGTGTTAGCTGTGTGTACAGGATTTATGAAGACCAGTTGTTTTTAGCACTTTAATTTAATAAAAATATTCTAATTATTTTTACATTTTTCTATGAAACAATCCTTTTGAACAGAACATACAGATAAAAGCTGCTTTTAGTTTTAAGAAATGAAATATGTTATTAATTCATGTATTGACAAATGAATTGCATTACTGACAGTGTCATCATTCCATTCCCCTAATGGTTTCCATTAACATGTTTCATCTATGATATAAAGTAAAGCTGCTTCTTTGCTTCCATCACGTGCTGTCCAAATTCATTTATGATCAATGATTCCCTCACTGCTGGTGCTTCTGCCCCTTCAGGTCTCCTCCTCCAAGCCCCACTGCCCCACGCAGGATGTCAGCAGGTCAGAGGCCAGCAGGCCGGGGGGCTCCTGCTCCTCCATCACGCCCAGGGCCTCTTGGCCCCTTTAACAACAGTGGGGATAGTCCACAGGTTCCCAACCGCCCAAACCGTGCTCCTCCCAGCATTCCCAGGTGAGATTTACATTTACATTTTCAACATTTGGCAAATGCCCTCATCCAGAGTGATATACAAAAGTGCTTAAGACTATCATTGAATGCATGAACTCTACAGACTTAAGATACCATGAAATTTTTAATTTTTTTATTTTTTTAATTTATTTTTTATATAATACACACAGGGGGGCACGGTGGCTTAGTGGGTAGCACGTTCGCCTCACACCTCCAGGGTCGGGGTTCGATTCCCGCCTCCGCCTTGTGTGTGCGGAGTTTGCATGTTCTCCCCGTGCCTCGGGGGTTTCCTCCGGGTACTCCGGTTTCCTCCCCCGGTCCAAAGACAGGCATGGTAGGTTGATTGGCATCTCTGGAAAAAATTGTCCGTAGTGTGTGATTGCGTGAGTGAATGAGAGTGTGTGTGCCCTGCGATGGGTTGGCACTCCGTCCAGGGTGTATCCTGCCTTGATGCCCGATGACGCCTGAGATAGGCACAGGCTCCCCGTGACCCGAGGTAGTTCGGATAAAGCGGTAGAAAATGAATGAATGAATGAATGAATAATACACACAAACAAAAAACAGGTAGAACAAAAAATAGCCAGTGACTCAGCTGTCCAGACATCTAGAGGAAGTTCATTTCACCAACTTGGTGCCAGAACAGAAAAGAGTCTTGTAGTATACTTACCCGTAGAGATGGTGAGACCATTCGAGCAGTGCTGGTAGCTTTGAGGGAGCGAGGTGCCCAAGACTCCTGAGGGTGGACAAGAGAATCTTGTAGTTTACCGTATCAAACGCTGCTGAAAGGTCGAGAAAGGGCAGAAGGTCTTGTGAGATGGTCTGGAGCATAGTGGATGGGAGTGGATCCAATGGCCGGTGGTTGGATTGGAAGACCGGATGAGTTGTAAGATCGCTTCTGAGACACAGGTGTGTGCCAATGGCTGAAGGAGTGAGGTTACAAGTTTGTTACAAGTTCTCCAGATGATTTGCAGTAGAGAGTCATTCAGTTTGAACCAGATGATGTTTCTAGAAGCAGGTTTTCACTAAAGAACACACACTTAACAGGTCCTGGCTGATTGCTTACATTTACTGTGAAAAAAAAAATTCTTTTTTTTTTGATAACTCAAGAAAATACAAGGTAAGGCTGTATTTTTTATAACCTATTTTTTAATTTTTCATCAACATTCGAGTAAAACATTATGTTGACTGAACACACGTGAGCTGTGATGAAGCTGAGACATGGTATTGAGGAAAAATGTACCATTATTTTGAACAGGTTTCAAGTACAGAAAAGCAATAACATGAGAACTTTGGTGAAATGAGAGTTTGACTGTTTTTTATTGTAGCCAATTACAAAATATTTGGAGAACGTAGCTGCATGTTTAAGAGATCTCCAGGATTTCAGTCATTGTTGTAGGCAGAAATCCTTGATTTTGTGTCTTTTTCCAGAATTAGAATTTTTGTATATTGAGTAAGTCTACTTGAATTGGTGAAATCACAAGCACATGACTCTTCTTTTAAACCCCTAGCAGTGAAAACACACTTTTGTGGGGTTTTTTTTCCTCACCCACAAATGTTATTCTAATATCCAACAAAGATGTACGAGTTTTATGAATCTGTCGGCTTTTCCGTGATAGCTGTTAATTCTACACATTTAAAACATCACACTTCAAGAGCAGAATTAGTAGAGAGCAGAAAAAATAACTGTTAGTTATTGAATTGAGAACAGAATTAGGAAGAAACAAAGTCATCTTAATAAAAATATAAAAAAAGAAAATTTATTTGGTTGCATATCATCATAAATATAATTAGCAAGAAATAAAAGTTGGTCTTGTGGTCTCATACACAATTGTCTTCAATTAACAGGAAAAAAAAAAATGAAGTGGTCTTATCATTCCAATAGTTTCAGATGGGACTATTCTTAGAACAGATGAACACTTATCGCAGTGCTGGATTTTGCAAAACATTATTATTATTATTATTATTAGTAGTAGTAGTAGTAGTAGTAGTAGTAGTAGTAGTAGTAGAAGAAGCAGCAGCAGCACAAGTCTGCCCCCTAGTGGTGTTCATTCGCCCCTCATTTGTTTATTAGTTCTGACGATCTCTCAGTAATCATGTGAGGCTACTCTGACTGATTGAGTCCTGAGTCATGAGCACAGTGAGTTTCTCTGGAGTATATCAATCTCAATAAGCCACTTCATTCAGATGCCACTTTAAAATCTTCCCTAATCTCCCCCATATCTGTAGTCTACTCCAGGATAAACTGCTCCCTCATAGCCCGGCTTCCATCACGTTAGTTTAACAGGAAAGGCTCCAAAACAGAAACAACAAATGAAATGTCAGTAGAAACAAATGTAAAGCCTATAATTACGAAGTAGTATTATAATACTTTGTTCAAATGGCTGCATTTAAGCGGGATATTACTGCACGTGTACCTGCAGAATTGTGGAACTCGCTGATTTATTTTGAGATGTGTGCAAACACACTTCTTTGGTGAAAATCAGTGAAAAAGCTGAACATCTGAAGTGAAGTGAGCGTCTTCTTCTAATCCTGTAAAAATGCATTTTGCTGTGTTTCAGGTTGCACTGCTTGAAGTTATTATATTAAAATAATAATCAACTGTGTTCTGTGGGGTTTTACTAATGAACTCACTAGCCTACAGTATGTATGAACTGAAAAGAGTGTCCTGCTTCAGCTGACTACTATCCAGCCTACACTCACTAATTTTCTCCTCTTTTTTCTCTTTTTCCCCATCTATCACTTTCTCACTATCTTCCACTCATCCGTGCTCCTCATTTACCTTCCAGCCGCCGACCCCCACCTTCCCCTACCAGGCAGGTCCCGTAAGCAGCCCAGCTGGATTCCTTTCTCCTGGACCAAGCACTCACACACTCCTCAGATCTTATGTCTTACAACCCTCTGATCCCTGAGCTTCAGCTCCTGCATGTCCCAGTCTTTATCTTCATTGCTTCCAGATCATTCCTAGACTCTTGTGTGTGCACATTAACCCCTGCAGTGCTAGAGTCCATGTTTAAGCCATGCTTGTTTCGTGCAGTGTCTCTGTGCTTGCGATCTGGATCGGCCAAGCAGGACTCAGAGCGAGTCCTACCCACAATCCCTCTAATGCACACATGCTCTCTCACTTCGTCTGTGAAGTCCATAGTGACCATGCCACACTCACTGATCTCAGATCAGAGCAGGGAGGCTCCTCGTAGTGCATGTTTTGTTTTCAAGAGTATATTTTTATTCGTGTGTGTGTGTGTGTGTGTGTGTGTGTGAGAGTGCGTTTGCGCTCAGGCGTGTGCGGGTTGTGCTATCTTGCTACGTGAATAATATTTTTAGCGAGAGCGTGTGCGTATGTTTGTGTACTGTATGTGTGTGTTTGCATCAGTCTCCCCTGAAACAAAAGCCAATATGTAAAATAGTGTGTGTGTGTGTGTGTGTGTGTCCGAGTTGGAGTTAAGACCCGTCTGGTGAACACACAGAACAAATGTTCTGAACTGACGAGTTGACTCGAAATATACATTTATTTGACTAAATTAAAAGAAATAAAACGGCCAGCAAGCTCTAGGTCTGATGATAACTATCTCATTGCTAAAAAGTTAAGACTGTTGATTAAAATGTTACTGATCTACAATTTCTGTAGTACTTCCTGTTAGCTCTATTTAAGAAAAAGGCCAGATATTTAAAAAAAATGGGTAGCTTGCTGTAAATCTGAATCTTGCAGTTGTTAAGGATTGTACATGGATACATGAGTGATAAGTTAAAGGAAAAAAAAAATGACGAGCGCAGAGGCTTTCAGCTGTTAAATATCATGGTACACTTACCTTTCTGTCATTCTCTATGGTACAGTATGTATAAAATGCCCAAGATGAAGTGGAATGTTAACTCCAAAGGGGAAATGTCAATGTGAAGGTGTTGAGAAGAAAAATACCAACGTTTATATAAGTATTGAAACCAAGATCAAGACCAACATTCTGTGAAACGTAGACAGAGATCTAGAGCAGTACTGGCAAAGACTGCGGATCCAGATCAATCTTCAGAGTCTGAGATATGGTGCGAAAAATCCAATTGCTTTGAAAGACATCCAGGTAATGAAACATGTACAGTATCTAAAAGAATAAGCCTGAATAATATGTGGACCAAAATTTACAACCAGGCAATCGTGACCAAATTTCAGAGTTGAGTTGAACGTCCAGACCGAGATTCTGAGTAATGAGACCCAAATTCTGATGCCAAGATCAGACCTAGATTGTGTTTATGTCCACCCAAGACCATGATAATCTCAACTCCAGCTCCAATGTGTGGTATGTGTTATGCACGTTGATTCATGGTGTGCATGTTGTGTTTGATGGTGCGTCGGTTTTGGCAGCGTGTTTGTTCATGTTTTGTTCCCATCAGTGATCAACACTACTGTACCGCTGATGTTGAAACGAAGCCCTTACCTCATGTAGTCATTATTCTGTCCATGTGCCTGTGTCATATAAGCAGCCCTGTTTACAAGCTGGCTGAATGATCAAATCCTGAGACATATCTAACCATCCAACTAAACATCACACTGAACATGACAACTACACTATCCTGTCAGCTATACAGTAACTGTGCAATGTGGCGATGTGTGTTACTTGAAGTTGAAAAAGTAATAATAGTGATTTATTTTTTTTATTAGACGCTGGATAGGTAATCAATTCCGACCAGACTGCCATAAAGGTGTACAGGAAGTGAATGTTATTTATGTTCTTCTCTGACGTTCTTTAACAAAAGATATCTGAATGTTGTCGGTGAAATTCTTAAGGAATCCACCTGTTTTTCAGCAACCTGTCTGTTCAGAAATCTGCGTTTATTCCACAGTGTTGTCGCACCCCTAGACCTTATATTATGTAAGACTTAAAAAAAAAAAAAAAAAAAAAAAAAAAAAAAAAAAAAAAAAATTCAACAAAACGTATACTAGAAATTCAATTAAATTTGTACCCATTTCAGTGAGCAGTTGATGTGTTGTTTCTGTGGGTCTCTGTCCATTTAGTGTACTGCCGAGTCAAGCGGGTGGTTTTTGTTTGTACTTGGGATCTGTTTCGTTCTTATCGTCTCTTACTGTATCTCAGACTCCTGATTCATACTACTATACTGGCATGAATAAATTGTATTGCCAAAGCTAGTCATAGAATCAATCTATATATAATTATGCAACAGAACGTTAGTGTTACATAAACATACACACATGCATACATACATTATATATATAAACATACAGTACATACATACATATATAATATTGTTCTCTGGAGGAAATCAAGACATGCCTCCATTTTGTAAATGTGGTTCTTTTGAGGGATATGTAAACTGTATTAGTGATTATATTCCTTATGTAATTCAATAAAACGTGTTGAAAACCATTATTTGTGTTTTCTTGTGCAAGTTTCAATACAAGGTGCAGATGTAGAGACTTATACAATCATGTTAGCAAGTGACAAAGAATCAGACATTTCAGTGATTTCAGCAGATTTGAGCTCTTCTCAATACTTTGCAGATAAAGTCCATACCACTAATATATATATATATATATATATATATATATATATATATATATATATAAGTGTGTGTGTCTGTGTGTCATTTTTTTGAGCCTATGTTCTGAAAGAGCCAGTGCACTGAAAGGAAACAGCTCTCTTCTAGGCCCCTGGTGGTACAGAGCTACACAAAACAACACAGACCTAAAATGAACCTACTGACAAATAAAATCTGCTGAAATCACTGAAATGTGAAAACAAAACCTGAATTTTTCTGACAAGTGCCACAGAACATCCTCAGATGTCTTGTGAAGTCCAGGTTTTAATGACTCAATGACAAGAGCAGGTGGGTGTTAATGTTATGGCTTATCGGTGTGTGTATGTTTGTTTGTTTTTTTTTTGGTGTATTTAATAAAATTACATGGCACATTTACCATTTAGGTTTTAATTTCCATGGGCTATTTATTTATTTATTTTCTTAAATTCAAATGTAATTTTTTAAAAAAAATTAATGGTTGATATAATTTGCAGTACACAAAAGTGAATTATCTGAGGTTCCCAGGAAAAAGTAGTCAAGTTCAGAGTGTTTCATTGAACTCGGCATTTAACTGGTTAACACAGCTGCCATGAAATGAAGGAAAGTCAAGAGCTGTTTAAACAAGGCAGAATTTGAACAAAAAAGAAAGAGATACTGCAATGAGGTAAGTTCATTTAAATCATTCTATATACAAGTAGCTCGTTTTCTATACTAATTGCACATTTATAGCATTTAGAAGACAGTTATCCATTGTACATTTTATTTCAATTTATACAACTGAGCAATTGAGGGTTAACGGCCTTGCTTAGGGGCCCAGCAGCGGCAGCTTGGTGGGCATGGAATTTGAACTCACGATCTTTCGATCAGTAGTCCAACACCTTAAGCACTGAGCCACCACATCCCTTGTAATTGCAAAAACAAAGAAATAGTCTACATAATCAATATTTAGAGGGTTTTTTTTTTTTATCTCTAAACAACATTAAGACATTTCATTAGTAGCATTTTGATAGATGTGTGTTGTATTAATTACACATATACAGTAGGTTTTGTTTTATGATTCAGACACTGATTTTTTTTTCCCCATCTTGGTGGAACAAACTGCATTTGTGTTACAATTAAGGGATACAGAAACAAAACCAAACAAGAAAGATTACACACAGGCTCATACACACAGTACTCAAAGACTAGATTTGCAGAACAACATGTAAAAGGATTTCTTCATGAAATACTGTACAGAGGGACAAGGCAAGAACTTTTAACAAGCACAACTCAAAAGCTTAATGGTTTAAGGTATTTATATCACTGATGAATTCTCAAATCAACTCTGTAACTGGATATAAAAGTGTTATTTAATCCACAGGGACTCATATGGTGGACATACCACATAAGTTCAAATATAATAAGAAGAATGAAATGCTGTAATTTTAGAATTTCCTGTGAACAGATATTGATTTAACATTCATATAAGTCTTCAGTGGCAGTCAGAAGTAAACTTGTTACTCAAAGAGAAACAAAAAGGAAAGCCTGGTGAGGAAACGACTGTTCGTAGCTTTATGTAATCTCCGCAATATTTATCTATTTTGGACGGCATAGCTTTACAGTGGACTGGGAGCCGACCATGAGCCCTGGATACAAAGGCTGAGTGAATGTGCTCCTGATTCTATAGAGGAGCTTCATTGCGTCAGAGACACTGTAGAAAGACAGAATTCCTGCCTTGTAATCCACAAACACTCAGATTTTAGAGGAGCTGGAGTTCACAGGGATTTTAGTTTCTTGGTTGTTGTGTAAGAATGAATAACCAGTTGATTGGCAAAGCAAACTCCAGGACTTATTACTTCCAAATGCACATTCATTACTGCTTCCTTTCCTGCTGATGTCTTTATAAGATACTGCTATATGAACCCCATTAACTCCACCTCCCAGTAACAGGGTTCAGACACACTCACTACACAAAACCTGGCTGTTTCTATCTGGAGTATAATAATATGTCAAAGGTAATGTCACCGCTGTGTTTCCATCAGACAGACAGACGTACGGGTCTGCAGTATTGGGATCCAGTGTGAACCGGCCAAAATCGGACAGAGGAAAAATACAACACCATTAACATTTCAAGAAAAAAGAATCCAGAAAATAACAAAATCATACAATTGCCTATCCAGCATATATATCAAGAAACTTATTTAGGCTACAGTAACACAATAATACAAAATACAGAATTTTTTACAATCCAGAAAGGCACATTATCAGAATCCACTATAAAACTGCTGCAAGTCCAAATAGGATACTTTAAGCAGCACTTCATTATAATGACTGTATGAGTTTCTGAGAACAGTTCCTTTTAGTATAATTGGAAAATGATTGTTTAAGACAAAAAAATACTGTATGCACTGAACCAAAGAAACCTGAAGAGGCTTCACAGTGCCACTTGCTCTTTTGTTTTGCAAGCAGAGTTGCCATGTCATGCCAATTAACATTCATGTATAGCATGTATTTATACTGCAAAATCAGTAGGTTTTCCCTCACAACCGTTTTTAACATTTTATTTGTGCATGGGCTAAAATTATGATCTTGGAGTGTCTCCACATACTTCAATGACAACTTTTTATTTTTTTTAGTTAATGTAAATATTTTTGTAAAAATTAATGTTAATGTAAACATTGTAACACGTAAAAACATCACACTCACTTGTGTTGAAAAGATCTCTTAATGAAGCTGATCAGTCAAAGGTATTCAAAGTTGGAAGAACCTGCGTGTGTGTGTGTGTGCGCGTGTGTGTGTGCGCGCTTATGGAAGACACTTACAATCTAAAAACCCTTCTCTGCTTTGAGGTGGAATCACCCGAACTTTCTTCACTAGATAAACACAGTTACAAGAAAAAACAAGATGACCAATGTACAGAAACAGCAGATTTAAGGAAATTGTTCTGTAGTATTGTGCACATTTAAATACAAATTACATCTTTGACTGAATATAGTTTTACATCCAAAGTAGAGGTGGTATTTTCAATTCATCTCGGTGACTTGAACCTTTTGATTCCATTCAGTAAAGTTAAGATTTGTTCACTGACCCTTTCATTAAATGATATTACAGGTTCAGTGTATGTACGTTTATATAGACTGAGCCAGAGAGAGAATAGCTAAGACTTACCTTGACTTGGCATCTTCTCAGTCTCCTCTTTGTAGTGGTTTTCTAGCTTCTTTCTCAATTGAGACACAGATTTTATTACATCCTCAAACGTATGGAGAGAATTCACTGTGATGGTGGGTAAGTCTGCATGTCGAAGAGGAGCTGAGATGGCCCGGAAGTTCTGCACAAAGACAGAAAAACACGAAGAGAAACCCATGCTTTGCATGTCATAGAATTTATTTTCTAATAAAACATGTCAGTAGATCTTAGACATTAGTAAATGCGATCACATGTCGAAACTGAGAATTACAGTTAACGGGAATTTTGTATGATTGTAATTGTCGTAATAAAATCTTTTTATGCATTAAGATTGTTCATCAGTGACCTGATGTTTCTTAGACTTTTCCAGAGTTTCACGACTTTGCATACTTGACTGTTAGGGTCCTGTGTCCAGCTTAGTCTAGGTCCAGGTCTATTAATACCAATCCTATGTCGTCTTTGCAAAGTTAGTGGTTAGCCAAGCCCCCAAATTCATCCAATTTCTACCGATAAACAGTAATGCAGCTGTCCTTCTATTTGATACATTTTAAGTAATCTTAAATGGGGGAAATGGTAGCTCATGTGGTTAAGGCTCATGGTTGTTGATCATGGTTCAAGCCCCAGCACTGCCAAGCTGCCACTGGAGCCCTAGAGCAAGGCCCTTAACCCTTTTTGCTATGCAAAGAAAATACTTTTACTGCCTTGTAATGTAAATGTGTGGCAATAACAAAACCTGGATCTGCATTGAGGGCCTTGCTCAAGGGGCCAGCAGTGGTGGACTGCAACAGCAACGGTGGACTGCAACAGCAACACTTGGAGGACCTGGGATTTAAACTCACAATCTTCCAATCAGTGGTTCAATGCCTTAACCACTAACCACCTGTAGTAGCTTATGTATGGTGTATATTCAAAGATACATAATTTAAAGCTTAACTGTGTATTAACCCATACATGTATGCTGGCAAGGTCTAACCACAGTACAAGCAGATCTCATGTCCCTCTCCTGAAATTAAGCCTGTGTGATTCTGTGGCGTCTACTCTCTCTGAACCACTGTGTGAAAATAAGCATTCAGGAGGAAATTTCAACCAAAACCATGCAATGAGAGTAAATGATGCCATTTCATCCATTCTATGTATGTCAATATCTAGGTCTTAGCTTCAAGTAGTCATAAAGAAGTATTGACTTACAAGAAGTACAGTAAGTCAATCATACTGTACATTATGTGATCGCCTAAGTGACATTACCTGGAGAAAATAAATGGGATACTCGACATTTGAAAACTCCTCCATCTCAGCATTTCTCCTCTTCAGCTCTACAATCTCCTCCTCCAGTTTCTTCATGACTTCTTCAGCTTGGCTCACTGCAGCTTTCTCCTGAGCTCTGATCAGTGCTGTCACCTCAGAGCGTCTTCTCTCAAGTGTTTTGATCAGATCAGTAAATGTCTTCTCACTTTCCTGCACTGCCGTTTGAGCAGAGCGCTGTTAGGAGACCAAGAGAGCGTGAAGATGTTTCTTAATCTTCTTAATGTTTCTTAAGATGTTTCTTAATGAAATGTTTCTTAAATAAAGATATTTTCCTGGAAGCCCAGAATTGTGACTGTGATTAGGTTTCTGTACAAAGAGACTGATGATGAAAGAGCTTTTCAGCATCCAGATGTTGTTCCAGAAACTCACCTTGTGAGACTCCACAGCTTTTGTTAGCTCTCCAAGCTCTTTCTCTCTTTCCTGGATTCTCTGCTGGTATTTTCCCTGCACCGCCAACAACTGCTTCTGTACAGTAACAACACATAATTCAGCAGTGTACAGACTGCAGGTGTATTCAGTCATACTGATTAGCTGTAAATAAATTCATTAACATTTTAAATACTTATATAATCTAAATGTTCCTGTGCTCTGTGTTGAACAGTAGTATACATTCACTGAATTCCTATATAGCATATAAACCCTGATAAAAAAAAATGTTCATTTCTTAATTTAAACACCAGTTAAATGTTTGTGACTAATCATTTGCTTCTGCATAGACAGTCGCTGGAATGCATCAGAGTATGTTTTGTCTCACCAGTCTGAAGTCAGCAACATTAAGACTAATAAAGAGATACAGTAACATGTATTATGAGAAACAGCTCTATTTCTTCTTGTTAAACATAAACCTGCAGACACCAGGTGTGATAACCATTTGTTCCAAAAAACGCTGGAGCCTGGTTGGGATTATGCACATACTCTCACCCACGTTGCATATCCTTAAGTAATATATGTCGAGGTTTTCAGAAATAAAGTTTAATGAATGAGCATACAGTATGTTGCAAATTAACCATAAAACAAAAAAAATTGTTCACAAGAATATGAATGTTTCCTATCAACCCTCTTAATTCAACTGGCATACATTATATAGCCTTTTCACCTGACCTCACACAGAACATGGCTAACATTGGCCATGCAAAAAGATAATAATAAAAATTTATATTGATAAAAATGAAAACAGAGAAATTTACTAAATCACAATCCCTGCAGTCAATCAGTGATTTCTTAAAGCCATCAAGCCTAGAGAAGAATTTCTCATCTTAAAATAAGCATGTACTCTTAAGAAAGATGTCTAGAAGCCAGGAGAGTTTATATATCTAAATGTACAGAGAAATATATCTAAATAAGCAGGTCATTATTGTATGAACCACTTATGAGTTTATGGTGTCTTGAATTATTCTTGCTCAAAATGATTATGGCCTTTCCAAAGGCTATTTTTATACATGACTGCATTACATTTTTTTTTCCCTAGTCTTAAATCGCCTCAATACAAACTTTTTACATAACTATAATTATGTTATAGGACAAAACATTGTAAAAGGTTTTATTCATTTATTTATTTTTTCCAATAAAGTGTGCTACAGTTTCACAGGGAACACATTTAGGCTGAAAATTTAAAATGCTGACTGACCCAAACACTGATGCTTCTCCGATTATTAATAGAAGAGAGATAAGATACAGTTACCTGTTTCTCAGCTTGTCCTGCTGTAGCTGATACTGTATTATGTTTTTTATGTTTATCTATTATACACAACATGCAGATACACTGCTGGTCAGTGCGACAGTAAACCTCCAGCAGTTTGTCATGCTGAGAACAGATCTGATCCTGGAGTCGACTGGAGGCTTCAACCAGCTTGTGCTTCTTAAAGGCAGGAGATTTATAGTGAGGCTGGAGATGAGTTTCACAGAAAGAGGCCAGACACACCAGGCAGGACTTAATGGCTTTGGATTTACTCTCAGTGCAGAAATCTCACACTACATCTTCAGGTCCAGCTGAACACTGAGCAGGACGTGTATCTTGGTGTCCTGTCTTCCTCAGTGTCTCCACTACTTCAGCCAGTATGGTGTTTTTACTTACAACAGGTCTTGGAGTGAAGGTTTGTCTACACTGAGGACAGCTATAGACTCCCTGCTGATCCTCCTGATCCCAGCAGCCATTAATACAGACCATACAGAAACTGTGTCCACACGAAAGAGTTACTGGGTCCTTGAATAGATCCAGACAGATTGGACAGCTGAAATGATGCTGAAGTCCTAAAATATTCGCTTCTGCCATTTCACTGAAAAACAAACACACCCAGTCACTTACAACAGCTCACACTTTATGGTTCTGATTATAAAAGCCCTGTGAAACACAGGTGTGTCTGAATAAATAACTCACCTGATTGAAACTATAGAAAATAAACAACACACAAAGGCTCTCAAAAACAGGTAATATTGATAATCCTGGACACGAAACCTTTTAAACCGTCGAACACAGATGAAACAAATTACGACTAATCAGGAACAGATAAGTGAGCTGAGTTGCCAGGTGTTTTTCTTTTAATTTTTTTTTTCTTTTGATAGAACTGACTTTGTATAAATTGAAACTAAACCATTCGTTACAAAGAGAAAAGTCTATTAATAAATCTTAAACTCTTAAATAAAATTGAAAACTTTAAATAGATTTTGATATTAAAACAAATTTGGTTTGCACAAAATGCAATATCCTGCATTTTGGACGCAATGATCTGGCAACCCAGAAAGGGGGACAAAAACAAGTTAAGTGCTGCCCACTGCTGAATATTAACATGCATTTAAATTAGCGCAATCTCAAATCACATTGTTTTTAGTGTTTCTTTTTAGTCTTTTAGAGAAACATAGCTATAAGTGACTAATACCCAAATAATTTAACAGTAAGGAAACACTGAGGAGACCTGATCTTGAACTTAGCTTATCTAACAATCACAAACTCTTGTCCCACTTTTGCAAACAAGAAGCAGACGTATTTAATAATAAAAAATAACCAATGCAACATTTATTAATATAATGTAGCACAGGGAAGGCTTTAAAAATGTAAAAGCTTGGAAATCACAGCTGACATGTTATTGTATATTTTTAATTGTACAACAATACTGATTACAGATCAACTGCATCACAGCACAAAGTATTTTGTCACATAAATGAATACATTAAAAAAATAAAGCTATAAGAAAAACTTTTTCTTTCATTTTGGTATAATACACCTTTGTGAACCAACTCCTCTAAATACTTAAAGATTACAAGATTACATCTAATAAACCTGGGGGATCAAATGATAGAAGTGTGGAGATGATTTTCAGATCCACATTTCGTAAAATATTCCTTATATATATATATATTAACCAGGTCCTGAATGAAAGACATTGGAAAAGAGTTAAAAGGATAAGAGTAATAGTAAAAACTAGTCTTAAACATAATCTCTATTAAATTATAGGAAAAGACTTGACATGAAAACCCAGAAAAGTAGCACTCTATTTCACTGTCTTGATTATTTTCAGTTTTATTTAATAAACCAGTTAAAAAGAGCAAGTTTAGCAACAACAACAACAAAAAAACCCTCCAGTAACACAAAAATTATTAGAAAGTATGTCATGTATACTGAAGTTTGTTCAAAGGGCAAAGGGTAATTTCCCTAACCACATGGTGAGACAGAGAGATGCTTACAACACTGATTATTTGTTCTAGTTAATAATGACAAAATTAGAACAATTCCGATCTACAAAAACACAATAATTACAAATGCCTCTCTGTGTGTTTGTATGTGTGTGTGTGAGACATACCGAGAGAGAGAGAGAGAGAGAGAGAGAGAGAGAGAGAGAGAGAGAGAGAGATTTCTTTAGTGCTTCGAGGATAAGAGTCATAGTCCACTGAAGTACAAGTAAACACAACTACAATTAATGGTGTAATAGTGTTTTTTTTTTAAGTGTGTTTCTAAAACAGAGAGAAAGATACTTACCTTGAACAACTATATTGCCTCTGAGTGGAGGAGGCTGATGTGAAAGGAACTTTCCTACAGAAATACAATTAAAGCCAATTCAGAAACCTTTCAGCTTTAAAATCAATTGATATTCACCCCAAAAGTAGACAATCGGCTGAAATAATTGCATGTTAGAATGACAGATAAATGTATTTACATACCTTCTGTTTTTTGGGGAAGGATAAAGTACGAGGTTTCGGGTCCCCTGAAGTACAATTAAACACAGCTACAGTTACTCCAATTACAACAAGGTCAATGCACTGAATATTTGTGTGTGTGTGTGTGTGTGTGTGTGTGTGTGTGTGTGTGTGTGTGTGTGTGTGTGTGTGTGTGTGTGTGTGCGCACGCACGCGCGTGTGTGTGTGTGTGTGTGTGTGTGTGGTTGTAAGCTTCACTATTTATTGAATGTTAACCCTTAGATAATTTGATTGATTTCAAACATAAAGCCTGATTCTAACACCAGCTAAACCGAAAATATTCTGCACATCATATCCTCTTTTTCATATCTCAATCATAGCCTATTTTTGCTATATTCTAGGTGTCCCAGTAGTGATCAAACTCTAGAAATGCCCCATTAAGTAAAAAGTCAAAGAACATACCCCCTCAGTTTCTTGATTGAACTTCTAACCTTAAATGTGTTCAATTGTATGTGAAAATTCTTGCTAGATAGCTAGACTATTACTATCAAAGTAGATCTGGATGTCCAGAATTTTTTTCCAGGTCTCAAGTCAAATTTCTAAAGTGAAAATTTCTGTCATTCCAACCTGAAAAATATCACTTACAAACCATGTCTGTCATAGATTCCAATTCCATCAACTCCAACCAGACATCTCTCACTACAGAAAGACAGTAAAATACATGGATGGTTACAATCAAAGAGCGATGGGTTATTTTTTCTCTTTAAAAAATTAATTTCCAATGAATTATCATGTTATTTTTAGACAATATACCATCTTACCTCCATTTGATATCTTCTCAAAATCAGTATTACAGTATTCTTCAATTTTAATTTGCAGCTGAGACACAGACTTTACTACATCCTCAAAAGTTAGAAGAATATTGATTGTGAAGTTGGGTGAGTCTGAAGGTCCAGTGAGGGTCGAGACAGACTGAAATCTCTATGATATGTACAAAAAAAAACAAGCAACAATACACCATTACATCTTTGAACTGAGACACAACAGAAAAGAATACTTTATTGAATCCACAAACTCCTGAAATAAGTTTTTGCTAAACTCAAGCACTGTTGTGTGATCCCAAGGCATCCAGAGATTGTAACAGCTTCAGTTGTGTTTTGTGTCATGAAGATTTTGGACCTTCGTTGAGAGGAGACCAACCCTGTGAGGATCCTGAGGCATCTAGAGATGTACCAGCTCCAGTTGGTTTCAGCTTCATAAAATATTCAGATATACTAATAGGAAATGCCAACTACATGTGGTCTTTGAAGAAAACAATCTTTTCAATACACAATTGTCAGACTGTATATTTGTAATCACACCCTATGTTTCCCAAATGAGGATGAGGTTCCTTTTTGAGTCTGGTTCCTCACAAGGTTTCTTTCTCTTCCATCTAAATGAGTTTTTCCTCACGACAATCACCTCAGTCACCTCGGACTTGTTCATTGTGGATAAATACAAAAACATTTAAAATATAAGTATAATATTAATCTTGAACCTTTGTATTAATTTAATCTTTGAATAATATTTAACTTTTTGTATTATGTTTCTTATGTTCTGTAATGCTGCTTTGAGACAATGTCCGTTGTTGAAAGTGCTATAGAAATACATTTTAATTGAATTGATATGAATAAGCACATCACCAACATACTGTTCTTGTGAGATGGTTTTCTGCTTTACCTGTTATTGACTCTGCCCTGCCTTACTCCTAGTATTAGAATTACTGGACTATTTGCTGGATTCAATTTATGTATGGTTTTTGACTTGGACCTTTCTGTATTGGATTGTTGGATTATTTCTTTTGGTGTTTCTGTCTGCCATATTTACATATTATATTTTATTTTCGTCCTGCAATTGGGTCCTTCTTTTTTCCCCCGACAGCCATCTCTCGACCAAACAGAGGAGAGAGTACAACAAGAATTGAAATTTTATAGTAACATTCATTTCAAATACTTGAACATTTTGAGCTGATTTCCTGATCATTTAACCAGACATATCTTGCCCTGCCCCCCCTTTTTGATTTGACAAATCAAATTACATACTGAAAACCTGATGAAATAATTTTATTTTGTTTACACTTTTAAATTTCATTTTGTTTCAGCATCACACAGCCACATTATCGTAACTGCTCATATAAATCATTTATTGTGTCCAGTTATTTGTTGCATCTCCCAACAGTAAACACAGTGTTTTGACTGCTGACTAAACTTCATGTCATCAGATTAAAGATATGGATAGTTTGGCTCTGAATTATCAGACCTTTGTAAGTATCAAGAATGATATAACCTTTAAATTTAACTTGTTACATATGAATATGCCAACTTGTATGGTTCTAGTTGTCTACATATTAGAGCTGAATTCCCCAACATTGTCTTATAGGTCAATTTTAACACTGAAATACATTGTGTATTGTGAATTTCTATTGATCTGAATATACTGTTTTTACAATGATGTTACCTGAAGGTACTGGATGGGATTTTCTGTGTGTAAAAGTTCCTCCATTACAGAGTCTCTCTTCTTCAGCTCTGCAATCTCCTGCTCCAGTTGCTTCATGACCCTTTCAGCTTGACTCACTGCAGCTTCCTCCTGAGCTCTAATCAGTGCTTTCACCTCAGAGCATCTTCTCTCAATGGCTTTTATAAGATCAGTAAAGATTCTCTCAGTTTCCTGAAATGCTGTTTGTGCAGAATGCTGTTAGAAGATATAGAGAGTTGTGAGGTTAAAGGGGAACACTGAGAAAGACAGTGAATACATGAGTATTTTAATTCCCAACCTCCAACCAGTAAAGTCCTCTCAAATTAAAATTCCTAAATGTGACCTTAGGGTAATCTACTCAACTATCAGTTTCTCCCAGCTCAAGTAGTAACATTACATTAACAGCATCAGGATTAATATGTTTGTATAATCAACATACATACATATTAACTTCATAAATCTATAAACTACTACTGTAGGTAAGTCAAATGCAATGCAACTGAACCTGAAACAGCTTTTTCAGCTCTAAACACACCTTGTGAGTCTCGACAGCCTTCCCCAGCTTCTGAAGCTCCTTCTCTCTATGCTGGATTCTCCGCTTGGATATTTCCTGTGTCTCCAACAACTGCTTCTACACAGAAACACAGCACATAATTTACCCTCAATGAGTTAAATGTATGTGTTAAAAACTAATGAAACAGCACAATAATATTTTGATGCCATTTGATCAAAGCAGGTTTACTTTTTTAGATTTTTTAAAATATGAAAATTTTAATAAGAAAGGGTTTATATGTTTTCTTTTAAGTTGTGGTTGAAAGCTATAAGATGTTACCTGTTTCTCAGCTCGTACTGTTGCAGCTGATACTGTATCATGTCCTTTATGTTCATCCATAGTACACAACATACAAATACACTGCTGGTCAGTGCGACAGTAAACCTCCAGCAGTTTGTCATGCTGAGAACAGATCTGATCCTGGAGTTGTCTGGAGGCTTCGACCAGCTTGTGCTTCTTAAAGGCAGGAGATTTATAGTGAGGCTGAAGATGAGTTTCACATAATTCACAATATAAATACGTATATATATATACGTATATATATACGTATATATATATATACGTATATATATATATATATATACGTATATATATATATATATATATATACGTATATATATATATATATATATATATATATATATATATATATATATATATATATATATATCCCTTTTCTCTGATACCCTTAACTAAAATCAAGTGAAACCAACTGCCACCTGTGTGTAATTTAATCTCAGTATATTTACAGCTGTTCTGTGAAAGCCTTCAATAGTGTGTTAGAGAACATTAGTGAACAAACAGCATCATGAAGACCAAACAACACACCAGACAGGTCAGGGATAAAGTTGTGGAGAAGTTTAAAGCAGGGATAGGTTATGAATTAATATACCAAGCCTTGAACATCTCACGGTGCACTGTACAATCCATCATCCAGAAATGGAAAGAGTATGGCACAACTGCAAGCCTACCAAGACATGGCCGTCCACCTAAACTGACAGACCGTGCAAGAAGAGCATTAATCAGAGAGCAGCCTAGAGCCCCAAGGTAACCCTGGAGGAGCTGCAGAGATCCACAGCTCAGGTGGGAGAATCTGTCCACAGGACAACTATTAGTCATGTACAGTACTTCAAAAATCTAGTCTTTATGGAGTGGCAAGAAGAAAGCCATTGTTGAAAGAAAGCCATGGTCAGAGTTGATGGGAAGATGGATGGAGCCAAATACAGGGCAATCTTAGATGAAAACATGTTAGAGTCTGCAAAAGACTTGAGACTGGGGTGGAGGTTCACCTTCCAGCAAGACAATGACCCTAAACATACAGCCAGAGCTTCAATGGAGTGGTTTAGATCAAAGCATATTCATGTGTTAGAATGGCCCAGTCAAAGTCCGGACCTAAATCCAATTGAGAATCTGTACATTTCAACAACAAATAAGATGTGGATGCATTATGTAACATTATCTGCAACCCTGTTTTTCTTGTATCTTGAGTTCTATTAGTTTATCTGTTATCTGTCGCCCCCCTTTTTCATGATTTTCGCCTAGATGACATACCCACATAAAAAGTGGTACAGCTCCCATATACTTTGACACACAGAGGTGAGCTTGGTCTCATTGGAAAGAAGAGAGTCTCTAGTTTACAAGTGTCAGCTTGATTCTAAGCCTTACTGACACAGAGTTATAGAGGCTAGAATGGAGGGTGTTTATTTCCATCTGAGTTGTTTACCTGATAAACTGATTACATACATTGCTGTATTTAATGATGGTTGGTAAACAACAACTGAGGGCCATAGCCACATGTCTTGGCTTTCACCAAAAAAAAAATGAAGTCAAAAGACTCAAAAATGGATTTTATATGAATATTTTTCTATGGACATGTCCGTCCGTTCAGGTATTTCTTGTTTATTTTTTTTACTGTATAACTTTGTATAAAAGGACTGCATGCTTAGTTCAAAAGTCCTATAACAAAGAGAACCCCTCTGCCTATAACTCTGTTTTGAAAAAAGGCCTGTAAACCGACACCCTGAGGTGTGAGAGTGTGAAACGTTCGAGAATTGCGCAATAAAGCTGAAAAAAATTAATATGCGCACGCTTATTGCACAGCCCGCCCTCACCAGATGTATCATGTTGCATCTCGTTGGAATCGTCTCCTTATTGGCTAAAGAGCTATGATGCTCGCGAAACATCAAATCGCTACTGGACGGAGCAAATGTCAGTCAAAGGGAGGGTCACCCACATAGCATGGAGAGACCTCATTGGCTTCTTAGCTGCCTATCTCGGCCGCACAGGCACTGGTTGGCTCATGCGAGGGCTTGTTTGATTCGTCACATCCTCGACTACAAATCTGACGCGTTTTGAAAGTTTGGTATGTGTCCAATGAGACGTAGGAGTCCAACAAAGGGCGGAAGTGAAGCTTCGTGTTCAGTTTCCGGTCAAACAAATAATTCTTGTGAAGCGAGCAAAGCGTTTTGGATTAAAAGGATTACATTTTCAAGTTTTTTGGACTCTCGGGGATTTTTACAAGCATTTGTTTTGGAAAATACATTAACATTAATGACAATGTGAAGAAAGGGAAATTTAAAGACCAGCGTTTAAAGGTGAGTAAACAGATCGAACTAGCGCCACCTAGTTCAATTTTCTATCAAATGGTTAAATTACTATAAATCATATTATGCTTTGTGTGTGCGCTTAATAAAATCCTGAGAGTCTAAGCTTTCAAACAATATATAATTTAACCGTGTATTTAGAGGATTTAATGCTTAAAAGTTACAATGAAGTTACAATGAATTTGATGCATTTTCGCCTCCTAGCGGTCGTGGCTCGGTACCGAGACGTAGACATGTAAAACACAGTGAGCAGTTTCAGGCTGTAAAAGTTAAAAAAAAAAAAAAAAAAACAGTCATAGAAAGAAAACGAACAGAAGGATACAGAACACCTTGGATTTACTCATTAGATTTTAACATGATTGGAACCTAAATGGTGTGAATATAAAAGTCCAACTTCTCTATAAGATGTTTCATAGGTGTTTCTGTAAAATCTAGTCACACTGAATACTTCTCCAAGTAAAAAAAAATGCACTAAAAATCAAAACATGTATCACTGATAATTATAGTAAAAGGAAAATGAGTTGGATTTTGTTTTTAAAAGTTAAAGGTATAACAATTAAAAATAGAAAATAACATCAAGAATCATTATTTTAAAAATTGTTTGAACAGCGTTAGCAATAAAGCATTGATAGAGACATGGGAAATACAGATGTGGGAATTTATTAGCTCAGAAATCCCATCAATTGTGTAATAAAGTACAAGTTGAATTGATTCTTTGGGCTGGGAACCATCGTGATTTATTTCCTGATGATTGTAGCCTTCTGATTCCTCCATGGGCGTAAATCCTTGGGGCGGGGTTGCCACCTTCAATACAGAAAAATAAGGGACGCCTGCCACAGCGGGGCCACACCCCTCGGGGCCACGATGACCACAGTCCCGATGGCATGCCAGTGGTGGTATATCATAACTTAAAACATGTATTCATAAAAATATTAAGATCGATACCAATGGACATTATAATAAGATATCTGCTATTGAAATCAGTGTGAACATATGCGCTCAGTCTCTCACTATCACAACTTAAGTGGTCATATTGAATACACAGCTATGACAATAATAAATATAAGCCAACAAAGTGTGACTATAGAACACAGAAAAATAAGCTTTTGGAGGAACTTGTTAGATGTGAACCATATTTTATTAACTTATTATTAAATTAACAGATCCATAACTTAGTAATTATAACTTGCAAACTTACAAAAGATCTTCCATGAACATAATAACATCAGTGGATGTATATCAGTGTATCAGTGAATATCAGCGGACAAGAAGTAGTTTCATATGGATTTTCTCTCACTGACTGTCAAAAAAACCGGCGAGGCGTCGTCCCGCCCTCCTCTGACTCTGATTGGCCGTGATTCACGGCCCGTAACCCTAAAACAAACCAATCAAACCAACGATGGCAACGAGTATTACCTAATCAGGGGCAGAATAGGACGCGCCTCCACACAATGCGGGTGGGGTGATTTGCATGGGATGCTGTATAATGTGGACTTATGTAAAATACGCGACAAATCGCGTCCCGTATTGATTTCATACGGGACTAATAATTTTGCTTGTAAATACGGGACGATTCCCTAGGAGAGACATGTTCGTGTGTGTGCCACCCCGCCAAACGAGGATTGTTCCCCCCCCAAAAAAAATATTTGAAAAATACCGCACTCTCTATTGTGAAAAATAAAAGTATGTATACCTAAATAATTGTGTAAGTAAAAAAGAAAAAGCAAAAACTGCATTTAGAAACAGTTGAGTTCCCCCTCCCCTTCCTCACAGTGATTTGACCCTCAGTTCCCCCTCCCCTTCCTCACAGTGGTTTGACCCACTGCCTGCTTTCCCAGTACATCTCACCTAGTCTGCACACAGGTGTGTGGCTGCGGCTCAATTAATGTTCAACTCCATTAAGTAGGGGATTTTATTCACTTTAAATAAAGCGATTCTCTTTAATGTAGTTGATGCAGACTCATTCATTAATTAGTTGCGGCAAAAATGCTGATTACCGACGTAATGTTCCATGAATCTGCTATATTAGCGATTAAACATTACTTATCTAGTTAACGTTAGCTTGTTTACAATAGCTGGTTACATAGTGCACTGTAACTAACACGCCAAAGCCGTCGAGAAAAACTTCGAAAATAACCATAATGACACAGTCTCCATGCTACAATAATAATGATGAAAGCAAAGTTTTTCTCTGTGGGGACATGTCTTTATAAGTACAATTAGACTGTATTATTTGTGTCCCCATTCAAAAATTGCTCACGAGAAATGTTTTATTTATTGTCCCCCCTATTTACGCCCATGGAATCTTCTTCACTATAGTAGCATTAATTACATGTACAATTTATGTAAAACAGGCTGCGTTACTAGAGGGGATGTTTTGTGTCCAGGATCTTGCTTGAGGCATTATTTACACTTGGTTTAATATATGTATCACTACAAACAACTGACATGTTAGAGAGAAACTTCCATTTATCATTTTTTCTTCATACAACTGAGCAGTTCAGGGTTTGTCTAGTGGCAATTTGGCAGCGCTGGTCATTTTTCCAATCAGTAGTCCAACATTTTGTCACCTTTGTCAGTGAAGGTTATACGAGCATACAGTTAGTACCACCCCCCCCCCCACCCCCCCGTTTTGGATCACATAGCTTTAAAGTATTACAGTAGATTTGATACAGTATTAATTTATTTACAGTATTAATATATTTTGTTTATAGCACATACCCTCTGTAAATTTTAGTTTATAGTAATAGACATCTGTATATTATGTTCATAGCACATATACAGTATATTCATCAGTATATTATATTCATAGTACATATATACTCATTTGTATATGTTGCATGCTGAAATAAATGAAGTTCCAGACGTGCATGATTTGATGGGTTCGTTTATTGTCTTTTCTCTTCTCTCTCGGCTTACAAAAAGGAAGCGCTAATTCCAAGCTTTGTAACATACCGAAAACTCCGTTTTTTCCCCCCATTAACCCTTTGTTTTCAGTCCTCGCTTGCACCTTTTTTCCCTGCTAGAGCCCCCTACAGTTAAATTGCTAGCACAACATGCCTTCTTGAGCATTCATCACAGCAGTTTGAGCAGTTTCATGCATTTACACAAACATTTCTCCAACTCAGACTTTATGTATTAAACCCATCATAAATCCAAAACACAAACATCAAAATGAACTACATAATGCAAAACAAAAAACATATGGGGGGGGGGGATTATTTACTTCAAAAACAGAAACATCACATTACATAAGCCCCACACTCTCCCCTCCAAAATGAATGTCGACTCGACATCCCCTAGGTCCCAGTAACAATGTGTTAACATTAGAGCAAGATAGCACACAAGGGAGTCAGTTACTATACTCAATGCTCATTTGTACATATATTCATAGTACATATATACTCATCTGTATATTATATTCATAGTACATATATATTCATTTGTATATTATGTTCATTGTACATATGTACTCATTTGTATATTATATTCATAGTACATATGTACTCATTTGTATATTATATTCATAGTACATATATATTCATTTGTATATTATATTCATAGTACATATGTACTCATTTGTATATTATATTCATAGACCATACATATCTGTAAATTACTGTCTATAGTAATAGACATATTTTATTACAGCACATATCCTTCTGTAAATCTGTATATTGTTCATAGTATGCACACAACTGTAAATTACTCCATATTATTACCACTTAACTTATTTAAATCTTGTACAAACTGTATATCCTGCACTTGCTACTATTGCACTCTGGTTAGACCTA
Organism: Tachysurus fulvidraco; assembly: GCF_022655615.1. Lineage (NCBI taxonomy): Eukaryota > Metazoa > Chordata > Actinopteri > Siluriformes > Bagridae > Tachysurus > Tachysurus fulvidraco. Next base: position 44,732,393 of record NC_062518.1, read on the forward strand.
AACTGCATTTTGTTACCTTGTACATGACAATAAAGTTTAATCTAATCTAATCTAATCTTATTTAATCTTACAGTCGACTTGGAATTGACCATGAACCCTGGATAAAGAGGCTGAGTGAATTTGCACTTGGTTTTGTGGAGCAGCTTCATCTTGTCAGAGACGCTGTAGAAAGACAAAATTCCTGCCTTGTGATCCACAAACACTCCTATCCTAGAGGGGATGGAGCTCATGTGGATTTTGGTTTCTTGGTTGTTGTGTAAGAATGAGTAACCAGATGATTGGCAAAGCAAACTCCAGGACTTATCATTACGTCCAAACGCACATTCATTACTGCTTCCCTTCCTGCTGATGTTTTTATAAGACACTGCTATATGAACCCCATTAACCCCACTCCACTCCACCTCCCAGTAAGAGTATCCAGACACACTCTCACTACACAACACCTGGGAGTAACAGTCAAAACTCTCTGGAGGATTACAGTATGTCACTACTGATGAACAGTTAGTCACCACTGTGTTCCCACCAGACAGAAGAAGGTAAAAATTAGCTGTATTGGGATCCAGTGTGAACTGGACAGAATCTGATGGAGGAAAAAAAAACACCACATCAGTAACAATTCAAGAAGAAAATTCCTGAACATAACTTTATTTAACCCCATGATCGGTTCTGGAAAACTTTTGTCCATTATCTTCTAAGTTAATTGTTTTAAAACAACAATGAATTTACCAAATCAACTGTTATTTAGTCTACAGTTTCAATAGCCACATAATAATAATGAATTTTTTACAATCATCAGAATCCACTATAAAACTATGAAACTGCTGCAAGTCCAAATAGGATCCACTTCAATATAATGACTGCATGAGTTTCTGAGAACAGTGTATTTTAGTATAATTGGAGAACGATCATTGAAGAATGACAAAAATATATGCACTTTAAAAAGAGACCTGAGAACGAATGCATATAACTGAACAGTGAAACTTGCTCTTTTGTTCAGCAAGCATGGTTGCCAGGTCAAGAAAGTGAACATCCATATATAGCAGATATTTATACTGCAAAATCAGTAAGTTTGTTTCCCTAACAACCATTTTTGACATTTGTGTTTGGGATAGTATGATCTTGGAGTGGGAATTTTGCTTCTTTTTTTTTGTGAGTTAATGTAAACATTAATGTAAAAATTAATGTTTATGTAAACATTGCAACATTTAAAAACATCACGCTCGCTTGTGTTGAAAGGATCTCTTAATGAAGCTGATCAGTCTTCTAAAAAAGTATTCCAAAGTTGTGTGTGTGCGCTTATGAAAGACACTTACATTCTAAAAACTCTCCTCTGCTTTGAGGGGGAATCACTCGAACTTTCTTCACTAGATAAACACAGTTACAAGCACACAGTTAATCACAAATGAACAAAAACAGCATTTTGTAAGAGAATTATTCAGTCAAAGGTGTAATTTGCTACAAATACACTCAATCGTACAGAATGTAGTTTTACATCCAAAGTAGAGGTGGTATTTTTAATTCATCTCAGTGACTTGAATCTTTTGATTCCATTAAGTAAAGTTTAGATTCGTTCACTGACCCTTTCATTAAATGATATTACAGACACAGTGTATGTACGTTTACATAAACTGAGCCAGAGAGAGAATAGCTAGGGCTTACCTTGACTTGACATCTTCTCAGTCCTTTCTTTGTAGTGGTTTTCTAGGTTATTTCTCAATTCAGACACAGATTTTATTACATCTTCAAACGTATGGAGAGAATTCACTGTGATGGTGGGTAAGTCTGCATGTTGAAGAGGAGCTGAGATTGCCCGAAAGTTCTGCACAAAGACAGAAAAACAAAGAGAAGCCCATGCTTTGCATGTTATATGTCATAGAATACTGCTTGTACACATTCAAATACAAGTAATAGTAGTTTTCTAATAAAACGTGTCAGTAGATCTTAGAACTTAGTAAACGTGGTCACATGCCGAAACTGAGAATTACAGTTAACAGGAATTTTGTATGATTGTGATTGTGGAAATAAAATATATTTATGCATTAACCCTTGTGCAGACCTGGGGTCTATTTGACTCATCTGGAAAGTTTAATGTGTCATAACTTGGGTTTCCTTCCACATATTTGCCTGAAATATACCAGGGTTGTTCCAAATTATGAACTTTGCAAGTAAAATTAATTTTGTCTATTTTCGTTGAACTATGTGTTCGTAAAATAAATACTGTCCTCCTCAAGTCATCCCGAGTTTGACTCGGTCACATTTAGTGGGGCAATACAGTAGGTCACACTTTTGCCCTTTTCAGCGGAATGAACATACATACAGTCACAAAAATGCACGCATAAAATGTCCACGCACCCAAAACACACACACACACACACACACACACACACACACACACACACACACAAATTGGGAATTGCATTTTATTAGGCCTTCAGAAAAAAAAAAAGCCACACATTTGTAAATATTTCACACTTTTGATATGCCTTTGCCTAGCAGAGGGCAGAATATGATCTACCCAAATGATGCTATACACACATGCACACACACAGTCAAACACTATTCAAAGCATTGGGCATTGCATTTCATTAGGCCTCCAAACAAAACAAAAGCTACACATTTGTAAACATTTCACACACACACACACACACACACGCACGCACGCACGCACAAACACAAGGACAAACACAAACAAACACACACAAGCATTGGGCATTGCAATTCATTAGGCCTCCAGAAAAAACAAAAGCTACTAATTTGTAAATATTTCACACTTGTTATATGCATTTGTCCAGCTGGGGGCAAAATCTGATCTACCAACAAGCTTTGCACACACACACACACATACACATACACATACACATACACACACACACACACACACACACACACACACACACACACACACACACACACACACACAAGCATTGGGCATTGCAATTCATTGGGCCTCCAAAAAAACAAAAACAATCATTTGTAAATATTTCACACTTGTTATATGCATTTGTCCAGCTGGGGACAATGTCTTCTCTTCTCTTCTTTTTCTACCAATAAGCTTTACACACACACACACACACACACACACACACACACACATGGGGTCAGAATTGTTTCGTTATTCTGAATAAATACACTATGATCCACAAATAAATATAAAGAGTTAGAAATGTTTCAAATCCACAAATGCACAGAACGCAATTCACAAATGCTTGCAGTGATTCACAAATGCACAGAACACAATTCACAAATGAGCAGGAAGCAATTCGCAAATAAATACAATTTATAAATATTTTTTTTATTTGCAAATCCCATTTTATTTATTTGTAAATTTCATTTCTTTTTGTGAAATTTGTAAAAATATTTGTGAAACTCTTTATATTTATTTGTGGATCATAGTGTATTTATTCAGAATACACACACACACATTGTGTTTTCATATTCAAATCATATTTGTTTCCTCTCTCCTATTAATGAATTTAGTTGCATCAGTCAGCTTTGACCTGGGGATGTTTAACATACACCAGCCAGTGGTTATCCAAAATAATATTTAATCATTTCTGCTTATTTTACTCAAAAACATGGCATAATTTCATGAGGTTTATGGTTTATAAATTAAATATAATAAAAAGCATAAGAGGTGTAAAGAAAGTTTTATTCACAATAAATTATGCCATGTTTTTGAGTGGTGTGTGTGTGGGGGGGGGGTCCGTTTTTGGGTGATCAGATGGCATCTGGTAGGCAAAATAGACATAAGTGTAAAATGTTCACAAATGTAAGCTGATCACACAGAATGGTGATCATTGTAGAATTTTTGATTTATAAGCATTTAAGTCAATTTGATTTTGAATTTGGTTTTGTTATTTACTGACATTAAAAATGGTTAAAATGGTTTCAAAACAATCTCCTGGCTTTGAAATATACGAGCCTGTAATTATATGTGCATTAACTCATTTTTTTTTTTAACTAGAAAATGAGGCATTTTTGCATAATAATGAGGTTTATTATACCAAATATTACAAACATTTTTGCTAAATATATGTTAATATGTTGTAAACAAGTTAGACAAAAGGGTAAAAAAAAAGTCTATCATATATATACTTCATTTTTTATAAACAGTCAAAACAGACAAGGTCAACTTGACTCGGCGCTCCTAATTTGCTGTTGTAGGGGTTATCCAAGCCCCCAAATTCACCCAATTTCTACTGATAAACAGTAATGCAGCTGTCCTTCTATTTGATACATTTTAAGTAATCTTAAATGGTAGCTCAAGTGATTAAGGCTCATGGTTGTTGATCATGGTTCAAGCCTTAGAGCAAGGCCCTTAACCCTTTTTGCTATGCAAAGAAAATACTTTTACTGTGTTGTAATGTAGTGTGGGGCAATAACAAAAACTGCATCTGCATTGATGGCCTTGCTCAAGGGCCCAGCAGTGGTGGACTGCAACAGCAACACTTGGTGGACCTGGGATTTAAACTCATAACCTTCCAATCAGTGGTCCAATGCCTTAACCACTAACCACTTGTAGTAGCTTATGACATGGTGTATGGTCACAGATACATAATTTAAAGCTTAACTGTGTATTAACCCATATATGTATGCTGGCAAAGTCTAACCACAGTACAAGCAGATCTCATTTCCCTCTCTTGAAATTAAGCCTGTGTGATTCTGTGGCGTCTACTCTCTCTGAACCACTGTGTCAAAATAAACATTCAGGAGGAAATTTAAACCAAAACCACGCAATGAGAGTAAATGATGCCATTTCATCCATTCTATGTATGTCAATATCTAGGTCTTAGCTTCAAGTAGTTCTCAGTGACATTACCTGGAGAAAATAAATGGGATCCTCGACATGTGAAAACTCCTCCATCTCAGCATTTCTCCTCTTCAGCTCTACAATCTCCTCCTCCAGTTTCTTCATGACTTCTTCAGCTTGGCTCACTGCAGCTTTCTCCTGAGCTCTGATCAGTGCTGTCACCTCAGAGCGTCTTCTCTCAAGTGTTTTGATCAGATCAGTAAATGTCTTCTCACTTTCCTGCACTGCCGTTTCAGCAGAGTGCTGTTAGGAGACCAAAAAAAGAGTGAAGATGTTTCTTAATCAGATATTCTCCTGGAAGCCCACAATTGCGACTGTGATTACAGGTAGGTTTCTGTACAAAGAGACTGATGAAGAAAGTGCTCTTGTAGCATCCAGATGTTGTTGTTCCAGAAACTCACCTTGTGAGACTCCACAGCTTTTGTTAGTTCTTGAAGCTCTTTCTCTCTTTCCTGGATTCTCTGCTGGTATTTTCCCTGCACCGCCAACAACTGCTTCTGTGCAATAACAAGACATACTGTACAGGTGCTGGTCATATGATTAGAATATCATCAAAAAGTTGATTTTCACTTATTCCATTCAAAAAGTGAAACTTGTATATTATATCAATTCATTACTCACAGACTGATACATTTCAAATGTTTATTTCTTTTAATTTTTATGATTATTATTGACAACTAAGGAAAATCCCAAATTCAGTATCTCAGAAAATTAGAATATTACTTAAGACCAATACAAAGAAAGGATTTTAAGAAATCTGGGCCAACTGAAAAGTATTATCTGCATAACTGTAAGAGTATACTGTAATTCAGCAGTGTACAGATTGCAGGTGTATTCAGTCATACTGATTAGCTGTAAATAAACTCATTAACATTTAAAATACTTATATAATTTAAATGTTCCTGTGCTCTGTGTTGAACAGTAGTATACATGCACTGAATTCCTGTATAGCATATAAACCCTGATAAAAAAATGTTCATTTCTTAATTTAAACACCAGTTAAATTTTTGTGATTAATCATTTGCTTCTGCATAGATGGATGCTCAAATGCATCAGAGTATGTTTTGTCTCACCAGTCTGAAGTCAACAACATTAAGACTAATAAAGATACACAGTAGACTAAACAGAAACAGTTCTATTTATTGTTGTCCATAGATATACACACTAGATGTTGCATTGGGGTCCTAAAAATGCGTCAAAACTGCCACCATCTTTGTACAAGCTCTGTCTTTTAAACAAGTAAAAATATTTTAAACATAAATATATAATATAATGAGGCTATAATCATATAGTCAAGCATAAGTTTAACATCTTAACACAACGGTCATATTAGAAGTGTTGCCATTAGCATATTGAATGCATTTTGCACAATGTTTGCACACAGTCGCAGTTCTATCTACTGTTTAATTTCCGTTGTCATCGTAAGTAACATGAAATCCAAAATGTTCCCACACACCGGATTTCAACGACGAGGGCGCATCCGCCAACTCCGACTATCTGAGGCGAAACTGAGCACGGGGCTACATTGCGCATGCGTCGAACCGTGCGACGCACACACGATCTGAACCAAGACAAGCGAACCGAACGGTTCGGGTGTTTTATATTAAATACACCTTTTAAAATTTGATGTTAAATCCACTATTGTTTTATGCAGCAGTGTTTTTTTTGTTTTTTTTAAATACATGTTCATATTCTCCATACGCTTGCATAAGCACTTCCAGTTCTGCTGGTGAGAAATATGCAGACTTTTTTTTTGTCTGACGCTGTTGCCATGGTGACTCGTTATATCTGCGTTCCATTGATAATGGCTTTTTATACAGTAGTTGCGGTGCACGCGCTTAACTCAGAGTCAGTCAATTTAGAGTTGATAAAACTAACTCATTTCAGCTGTTCTATAACCGAAAACTCTATAACCGAAGAGTTTCCCATCTCAGGGTTTGTCAACTCAGAGTTCAAGTTTAAACTCAGAGTTGGTTGAACCTCCTTTCTGAAACAGGCCTCAGGTGTGATGACCATTTGTTCCAAAAAACGCTGGTTGGGATTATGCACATACTCTCACCCACGTTGCATATCTTTAAGGAATTATATATATATATATATATATATATATATATATATATATATATATATATATATATATATATATGGAGCAGTTGTTGCAAATTACAAAAGAATGTGAATGTTTCCTATCGACCCTCTTAATGAAGTGAAGTGACATACGGCTAAGTACGGTGACCCATACTCAGAATTTGTTTTCTGCGTTTAACCCATCCAAAGTGCACACACACAGCAATGAACACGCACACCGTTAACACATACCCGGAGCAGTGGGCAGCCATTTATGCTGGGGCACCCGGGGAGCAGTTGGGGGGGTTCGGTGCCTTGCTCACAGGCACCTCAGTTGTGGCCGGCCCGAGACTCGAACCCACAACCTTCGGGTTACGAGTCAGACTCTCTAACCATTAGGCCACGACTGCCCCCAAAAGACGAGAGAGAGGATCTACTCTATTAATTCATACCTTACACGGAACATGGCTCACATTGGCCATGCAAAAAGATGAAAATAAAAATTAATATTGAAAAAAAAAATTACTATCACAATCCCTGCAGTCAATCAGTGATTTCCTAAAGCTGTCAAGCCTAGAGAAGAATTTGTCATCTTAAAATAAGCATGTATTCTATTAAGAAAGATGTCTAGAAGCCAGGAGAGTTTATATATCTAAATGATATATCTAAATAAGCAGTATGTCATTATTGAAGGAAACAAAATAACCAAAAACACACACAATCACACTGATGAGTTTATTGTGTCTTGACTAATTCTTGCTCAAAATGATTATGGCCTTTCCAAATGCTATTTTTATACATGACTGTATTAAAATTAATTTCTATAATATATAACTATAATATAGGACAAAACATTGTATATGTTATTCTTCCAATAAAGTGTGCTACAGTTTCACAGGGAACACATTTATGCTAAATATTTAAAATATTGACTGACCCAAACACTGATGCTTTCCTGATTATTAATAGAAGAGAGATATAATATACAGTTACCTGTTTCTCAGCTCGTCCTGCTGTAGCTGATACTGTATCATGTCCTTTATGTTTATCTATCATACACAACATGCAGATACACTGCTGATCAGTGCGACAGTAAAACTCCAGCAGTTTGTCATGCTGAGAGCAGATCTGATCCTGGAGTCGTCTGGAGGCTTCGACCAGCTTGTGCTTCTTAAAGGCAGGAGATTCATAGTGAGGCTGGAGATGAGTTTCACAGAAAGAGGCCAGACACACCAGGCAGGACTTGATGGCTTTGCATTTACTCTCAATACAGAAATCACATTTCACATCTTCAGGTCCAGCTAAACACTGAGCAGGTTGTGTAGCTTGGAGTCCTGTCTTCTTCAGTGTCTCCACTACTTCAGCTAGGACACTGTTTTTACTTACAACAGGTCTCTGAGTGAAGGTTTGTCTACACTGAGGACAGCTATAGACTCCCTGCTGATCCTCCTGATCCCAGCAGCCATTAATACAGAACATACAGAAACTGTGTCCACACGAAAGAGTTACTGGATCCTTGAGTAGGTCTAGACAGATTGGACAGCTGAAATGATCCTGAGCAACGAAAATATTCGCTTCTGCCATTTTACTGAAAACCAAACACTCACAATCAGTAACAGCAGCTCACACTTCCTGGTTCAGTTTCCCTGAAAGTTGCCAGCTATGAGTGAGAGAAGTGGCTTTATCTACATTTTAAAATAAATAAATAAATAATCTATAAACTCAGCCTGATCTCAAAACATTCAATTTTAATCTATAAAATCATGTATTAGACAACAATATCAATAACAATTTTAAAGTAACCCAACATTTTTTTTTGTAATAAGTGCTTTTTTTTAAGGATTGAAAATGATCATGAAAAACAATTCAGTGAAACAAGAGCATTCTTAGAAAATGTGGTTCACCATATTCAATTAATTAATACGGACAGAAAAGCATCAAATCTACCAAATAATACCTGCAGTCCAAACTTGAATAAACCGTGATTAAATATTTTCATACAAATTGTGATAATCATAGATCTGGCAACCCAGATAAGCATAGTGGTGTAAAGGCGGGAAGGAAAGTAAGAGAGGTTAATAACAAGATTGTTTTTCAGATAGAAAAGTATATTGGGAATATTCTGTTATTCTAAATGCAAACCTTACAGTCTATTAATTGAATTATTAACTATAAATAAATATATAAAACAATTCATAAAAACTCACCCTTACTCTCCAGCTTTCGCCTCCATGCCTGATTAGAGTATGATGTGTATGTTTCTAAAAATCTTAGGAGGGACAGTTGGTTTTAATGTTTTATTTTGTGGAACTCAAAATTTTTAAAGCAATTTTTTTATTATTATTATTTCAGTTTTTATTGATTATTTCAAGTGGACAGAATTTTTAAAACAGAAACTTGGTGAAAAATCATAATCAGAAAAATCTTGTTTAACAATGTGATGGTCCTTTCTTTTATTATTTTCTTCAATAATTCATGTTAGGGATGATTGTACCGTATATGTGTACTAGGGATATTTGTTAAGTAGTATAGTAGCATAGTTTATATATATATATATATATATATATATATATATATATATATATATATATATATATATATATATATATAATCAAGTTCTCTGTCTTAATGGATGACTGCATATGCTATTAACTGCAGGTCTGATCTGGATGGAGATGAAGCCATGAGATAAAAATGGAGAGTGAAGCTCTTGATTCACTGCTAATATTTAATTTTTGCATCTTTTTCTCTCCTTGTTTCCCCTACACCTAGTCTGGGGGAGGTATGTAAAATAACAGTGGGGTCAGAATAATGCATTAGTTCTGCAATTCTAGTAAAGTTTATTAAACATAGTAAAGTACATTTCAACAACCAATAATATGCCAATGCATTATATAACATTATCTGCAACACTGTTTTTCTTGTATCTTGAGTTCTATTGGTTTATATGACCTGATATTAAACACAGTGAACAGTTTCAGGCAGTAAAAGCTAATAATAAAAAAAAAATACAGATAAAGAAAGAAAACAAACAGAAAAATACAGAACACATTGGATTTACTCGTTAGATTTGAACTTGATTGGAACCTAAATGGTGTGAATATAAAAGTAAAATTTCTCTATGTTTCATAGTCGTTTCTATAAAATCTAGTCACACTGAATTCTTCTCCAAGTAAAAAAGCATCAAAAATCAAAACATGTATCACTGATAATTACAGTAAAAGGAAAATGAGTTGGATTCTTTTTTTAAGAGTTGAAGGTATAACAATAAAATAGAACATTGAGAATCATTATTTTGAAAATTGTTTTAAAATGAAGTTTGAACAGCGTTAGCAATAAAGCATCAATACACTCATGGAATATACAGATGTGGGTATTGATTAGCTCAGAAATAAATCAATTGTGTAATAAAGTACAAGCTGAATTGCTGCTTTGGGCTGGGAACCTTCTTGATTATTTCCTGATGACTGTACGCTTCTGAATCCACTTCACTATGGAAGCATTTATTACATGTACAATCAATGTAAAGCAGGCTGGGTTACCAGAGGGATGTGCTTGTGTGCAGGATCTTGTTTGAGTCATTATTTACACTTAGTTTAATATATAGCAGCCCCGTTATACATCACCCAAGTTTCTCAATCATGCACAAATCTTTATCACTACAAACAGCTGACATGTTTGAGAGCAACTTCCATTTATCAGAGTTTTCATACAACTGAGCAGTTGTGTGTTTGTCAAGTGACATCTTGGAAGGCGGGGTATTTGAATTGATCAATCCATTCAATCCTTAGTAAGATTTTAACCAGCAACCTACCACTGTTTATTACACCAATGCACCAATTCTTATCACCAGTAATAATGAATGGGTCTACATGGAGGAAGTGTAAACCCTGTAGAGAATGTACAACAACGCCTGTACTACTACCTCTTCACACTGAAAAAACTCTCAAAAATTCGTACCACTGCATTTTAGTAATGCTTGTATTTTAGTATTCTGTTACAGAAACAGCACACTTCCCTTTTGAGGCAGAGTCACTAAAGCTAAACAATGCATTACTGTGATGTTTTGTTTTTTTCTGACACTGCAGGATATTTATATCAAGCAAATCAAGGACAAAATGAAGAAAACTATTTTACAGTAGTAGATATGAACACTATACTATACCTTTTAATTCTATTTTTGTGAACATAAATTTAGATAATTGCATTTCAACTCATTCATATTTTAAAATAGAAATATTGACTTTAAACAAGACATCAGCTTTTAAATGTCTTTCCATTATGAATGTGTTATTTTTAAAGATAACATGTAGCATGGCTTGATTTTTCATTGTTACATAAATCATACAGTGTTAAACTAATCCAAAATTATTTATTTTCTTTAGCATAGTTTTACTGTTGAATATGTATTTAGGCCAAATCCAGGGTAAAGAGGCTGAGTGAATGTGGTGTGAACTTTGTGGATTAGCTTCATCGTGTCAGAAACACTGTAGAAAGACAGAGTTCCTGCTTTGTAATCCACAAACACTCCTATCGTAGAGGAGCTGGAGTTCACAGGGATTTTAGTTTCTTGGTTGTTGTGTAAGAATGAATAACCAGATGATTGGCACAGCAAACTCCAGGACTTATCATTACATCCAAACACACATACATTACTGCTTCCATTCCTGCTGATGTCATCACAAGACACCGCTATATGAACCCCATTAACCCCACTCCACTCCACCTCCCAGTAACAGGGTCCAGAAACACTCTCACTACAAAACACATTGAAGTTACAGTTAGTACCAAAAACATGCGAGTAGACATTTTTGTAAGTTGCCATTCTGTTTGAATCAGACAGCTGGATTTGTGCAGGTGCTGTGTTGGGATCCATTGTAAGTTGACAGGAATCTAATGGGGGGGGGAAATAATTAATATATATCTTGTACTTTTGTCTCTTGTGCTTTTTGTGTTACCTTCACCTAAATATTTCAAACCTAATCCTACTAAAGTGCTGTAATTTTTGTGGTATGGACAGATGGCACGGGGTCTCACATTCTCTCCCAGAGAGAGTACAGCCATTTTTTTCCTGTGTTTGTGTGCATGGTAGATGTGACACTTACACTGTTGAAATTCCTCTCTGCTTTGGGGTGACAGGATCAGGATTTTCTTTACTAGGAAACAATTAAACAGGTTACAGTCATAATAAGGCAAATTAATGTAACATTTTTTTAGATTAAATAGAAGACAAATGTTTTCAATTTGCCAAGACATCTTTAAGTCCATGGCTTAATTTTTGATTTCCTCCTCTGAAGTTTGTATAAACGTCATAATCGTCATCATGCCATTTGCTGTCAAATCACTGTAATTAGAGCAAGATGGAGGTCAATCTTTTTAGTGCTCTACTTGTAAAGAATGAAGAACAAAGAATATGCATCAGCTGTTTTGCATTTTTATGTGTTTAATACCTTTTGAAGCTGCTCTATGTGATACATAGTATATTGTAATATAACAATTTTATTTCCTTTAGATCAGTGGTCCCCAACCTTTTTTTCGCCACGGACCGGTCAATGTTTGATTTTGTGCATGCGCGGTATTGGCGCGGCTTTAGGTGACGTCTCTCAGCTCCCGGTTAACCTCTCGTCCATGGAAAGTCGCACAAACCCGAGAGAAATACACCACAGTAAATAAAATGGAAATAATTTAATGTTCCTTGGGCGGCCCGGTACCATTTG
>NC_062518.1:44749986-44752486 GCF_022655615.1 Tachysurus fulvidraco
CAGTCTCAGGTCTTTTGCAGACTCCATCAGGTTTTCTTACAGAATGGTCCTGTATTTGGCTCCATCCATCTTGCCATCAATTTTAACCATCTTCCCTGTCCCTGCTGAAGAAAAGCAGGCCCAAACCATGATGCTGCCACCACCACCATGTTTGACAGTGGGGATTGTGTGTTCAGGGTGATGAGCTGTGTTGCTTTTACGCCAAACATAACGTTTTGCATTGTTGCCAAAAAGTTCAATTTTGGTTTCATCTGACCTTCTTCCACATGTTTGCTGTGTCTCCCAGGTGGCTTGTGGCAAACTTTAAACGAAATGGCTTTCTTCTTGCCACTCTTCCATAAAGGCCAGATTTGTGCAGTATACGACTGATTGTTGTCCTATGGACAGAGTCTCCCACCTCAGCTGTAGATCTCTGCAGTTCATCCAGAGTGATCATGGGCCTCTTGGCTGCATCTCTGATCAGTCTTCTCCTTGTATGAGCTGAAAGTTTAGAGGGACGGCCAGGTCTTGGTAGATTTGCAGTGGTCTGATACTCCTTCCATTTCAATATTATCGCTTGCACAGTGCTCCTTGGGATGTTTAAAGCTTGGGAAATCTTTTTGTATCCAAATGCGGCTTTAAACTTCTCCACAACAGTATCTCAGACCTGTTTGGTGTGTTCCTTGTTCTTCATGATGCTCTCTGAGCTTTAAACGGACCTATGAGACTATCACAGTGCAGGTGCATTTATACGGAGACTTGATTACACACAGGTGGATTCTATTTATCATCATTAGTCATTTAGGTCAACATTGGATCATTCAGAGATCCTCACTGAACTTCTGGAGAGAGTTTGCTGCACTGAAAGTAAAGGGGCCGAATAATTTTGTACGCCCAATTTTTCAGTTTTTGATTTGTTAAAAAAGTTTGAAATATCCAATAAATTTCGTTCCACTTCATGATTGTGTCCCACTTGTTGTTGATTATTCACAAAAAATTACAGTTTCATATCATTATATTTGAAGCCTGAAATGTGGCAAAAGGTCACAAAGTTCAAGGGGGCCGAATACTTTTGCAAGGCACTGTATATATATAAATAAAATAAATAATTACCAGTGACCCATTAGCAGCAGACTTAAAAACTCCAGCCTCTCACTGTCTTCCTCCTCTGCTATTCAAATTAACCCTTAAACATGAGCCGATCAAAAATTGTAGCAATCCTACCCCACAGCCCACCCCTATCACACTATCAGCCCATTCTCTCTCTCCAAATAAAAGCCATAGAAAGCAATTCAAACAGCTGCTTAGAGAAAACCCTGAAACCATTCCAAACAAAAATCTCATTTCATTAGCTGTAAAGAAATCAGAGTCTGACACTTCAAATCAACACAAATATGCAACAACCCATGCCCCTCTGCAGCCCAGGCCACACTGTGGCTTACTGGAGTAGACACAAAGCGGTCCCCCCTCTGTACCCCAAGCCACATTATAATTCATACTGGAACAAATGAACTGTGAACACAACAGGAACAGGTGGCCATATCATTAAAATCTATGCTTCTCACATCCAGCAACACTTTTGCTGAAAGGGTCTGGTTCGGTTGTCCCCCATAAAAGATGGGCTACAGCACTATCTCTGCTTGAAAAGTTCTGTCAGACCTGGGCCCTGACAGTCAACCAAAAAAAATCCAAAATACAAACTTTTCAGAAAAGACCCAGATCTTAGCAAATACACCACCCATTCATAACTGGAAACCACCCTATTGAAGAATCCACAAAATAGACATATTTGGGCCTAACAATCAATAACACAGGAAACTTCTGCACGGCTGTACATAAATTCAGGGATAAAGCAAAACAGTTTTATTTTTTGCCATCAAAAAAAACAAAAACAAAACAATGAACACTATTCCAATTAGAATCTGGCTCAAAATATTTAAATCATTAATTGAACCCATTGCACTATATGGATCCACTAACACAAACTGATTGGGCAAAATGGGACAAACACCCAATTGAAATCCTGCATACAGAGTTCTGCAAAAGCATCCTACAGGTGCAGAGAAAAGCCCTGAACTCTGCATACAGAGCAGAATTAGGCCAATATCCCCTTTGGTAAATATTTTAAAGAGAGCTATTCATTTTTGAAAACACATCAAATCAAAGGACCTCCTCTCCTTCTTTTAAAAAGCCCTTAACTACCAAGAGCTGAATGTTCAAAGGAGCCTCCTCTGTATCCTCATCCTGAGACTTACTGACCCATCCTCATCTGACCTCACCAAAACACTATAGTCGTAGGGCATACAGAACCACACAATCAGACCCAAACAAATTATAACAAAAGAGAAAGAAGAATACATCAATTATTGGACAGAACCAAATCTCTAACAAAATTCAAAACCTATCTGGCCCCAAATCGACAATACTGTACACTGTGGCAACCTAACCACAGTTACCAGCCCGACACAGCGGATGACACTGGTTGGTTGGTTGGTTGGTTGCTATAATTTACTGCCATGTC